>NC_041371.1:4970696-5015696 GCF_900634415.1 Cottoperca gobio | reverse complement strand
TGCGGAAGTCCTGCGACAGGGACGATGAGGAAAACTTTTACAATGACATATCTGCACAAAGGACGTCAGACTTCACACAGACTGCATTTCAGAAAACGTATTTGAGGCTATTATTTTTTACCAACATAAAGCGACATCTACAATCTTGATTATAAATAATAATAATACAAATATATATATATATTAATATTAATAATAATTTTTTTTTAAATAATAACAATAATAAATAAAAAAACATAAATATATATTAATAATAATAACAATATTAATAATTAGAAAATAAAGTATTAATAATAATAACAATATTAATAATAACAACAATAATAATAATAATAATAATAATAATAATAATGCCCAGGAAGAGAAAAACTAAAGTACTTACTGCGAGCAGATTCATGATGGTGTGACCGGTCTCTCCGAAGAGCGGTTTTCTGAAGCGAACACTGAACAGCGGACACGGATAAACTGCAACGCAAAATGTTTAGTTGTTGATAAATCCACACGACTTGTTATCATCAAGTGTCAGCCATGGTTACTACAAATGATCACAGAAAATGATATTTTTATTTACTTTGCTGCCGTTACAACGTTCCTCACTGTTTGTTTTCATCATATTATCCCCCCCCCCCCTGGTTCCTGGTCTATTTTTGTTTGCTTTGTAGGCATTTCCAGGTTTCTGTCTCATGTTTTTATGACCTGCACAACTTGTGTTTCCTGTGTTTTCTATCCTCTTCACTCATAAATGCAAATGAAGTGAACAAGAGACCCCACACATCAAATGCAGCGCACTGCGCCTGCAGTTAAGAGGAACCCTCCTAATCCACAAGTGAAGAATAAGGCTGTATTTCTTCCAGCAACCAAAGCTCCTTAGATGACTATTTTTAGCCTCATCTCAGTAAACAGCTGGGGAAAAAAAAAAGATCTCGCCACAAACTCTCATTAGCAATAAAAAAAACAATCTGAGTTCAGTGGAGATCCATATTTCACGTGCTACACAAACTCCTGCTGGTCATTCCTAAAAACAAAAGGTCAAAGGTGACGGCGTAGAGCGCTACACTGTTTGTGAGGCGGATTAATTTTTGGTGTTGGTAGAATTGAGTGTTTAAGAGCCTGAACTGTATGTGGCTTTGTTAATGTATTCTATCCGAGCTCGCTGGAAACAGGCAAGAGGCTTAGCAGAGGCAGGCGGCGCTCCGTGCTGGCAGGTCTGGCTGTGAGAGAAGGGGATTTGGTGGAGAGGAGGCTCTCCGATAAAAAGCCCTCACAAGACTTCCTGGTTCATGCGAGAAGCCGTGAGAAACGCAGGAGCGCAGGCTGGTTTGATGTCTACAAGCTTCTTCTGACAACTGCCATACTAAGCTCTCTAGATTAAGCTGGATCTTTAATATTTTACCTCGAGACACTATCAAAGCAACCGTTAGAGGACACTCTCGCTCTCTTCTCTCCCCAACTGGAAACCTTTGTGATGTTTGGTTCCAGCGCGCGAGAAAAACATGTAATCTTTGTATTAAAAAAGGGAAATCTGCCTCCTTATATTTGGATATCAAATCAGGGTTGATGGTGAATCGTTCCTCAGTGCGTCCTCGGCTCTGACACACCAGCAGGTCAAAGTGTTGTGGTTGTGCACAATCAGCTAATAGAAAGTTTATTATCATTGAAAATATGACATCACATCCTTTTTTGGGACTGCGTGGGGAGACGATGTTGAGCGGCAGACTAATGTGACCGCGTTGTCTTGGAATCCACTAAAACGTGTCCTACTCTGACGACCGTCCTTCAGGCGACATCGTCTCGTCAGCTGCTGCTCCCAAGGTCAAGAATAAACTTTAGTTTGGACCGATTCTGTTACTGTATCGTCTTTGAGTGCTCGTTTAATGCTTTTGCCTTTTCTTTAAGGATAAAGAAACTAAATTGTGAACTGAAACTGTAGGTCAACACTTAAAAAGGACATAAATAATGAAAGGATACTTATCGCTATTGCTCCTGTATATAGTGTGAACACCGGTAGTCCTAACTCACATCTGTACTCTGCGCCCAGCCGCAGCATGAGGCGGATGGGGAAGACCTTGGCCCAGGGCGTTTCCCACTTCTGTATCAGGATGCCGAAGAGGTAAGGCGGGTTGGGCAGCAGCAGGTCCTGCAGAGACTGGAATGAGGGGCTGATGTAGAGGAAGCCGCCGTGCTCCTTACTGCCCAGGAAGCTCTGCGTGAAGAATGAGTGACTCAGGTGGCTCAGCACGTTGCCTTTAGGAGACGAGGAAGAAGAGGAGAGAGGTTAGTGATATAGGAGATGTGAGGAGGAGGAGGAGGAGGAGGTGAAATAGGATGGGGGGGGGGGGGGGGGGGGAGGCACAGCAGGGAAGCGGAGGAGTAATATAATAGGATTTCTTTTGTTGGGTATAAAAAGCAAGGGATGCCAGTAAAAGTACATTTATACTTTATAAAAGAATTCATGAATATAATTGGCCTCCAGTCGAATGAGTTCTGGAAACGTAAGAGTTCTTCGAGTACTTTTCTACATGTGGGACCATCCGCTGGTTTTCACATTTTGGTCCTTGGAGACAAATCTGCTCTACCACCTGGGTCAGCTCTTGTATTAATAAATACAGCAGGGGTTAGGGTTAGGAACTGGAAAGATACAAGCACACCTCGACTGGATCCAACTCACGACCATTAATGCTAGCCAAACTGAAAGACTCAACGTGGTTCAGCTTCCTCAGACCTCTTCATGGAGGGGATCATTAGAGGGTAATATGTAATAGAAAGCCTTAATGTCTGTCATGTGGGTGTTAAGTATGTCTTGCACTGTAGTGTTGCGGGATGTTTGACAAGATAGGGATTACAATGAAGACGATGAGCAGAACACAGATGAGACGCAAAGAGAAAAGGTTCAGGAGGCAAATATCAAAGGAAGAGGCTTCCAGTGTATACCAGGGATATTAGGGAGCCTTGCTTCGTCTGTATTAAGTTCTACAACAATGAATAAAAAGAAGCCTTGCCTGTTCGTCCTACAGCCTCGTATTACCCACAAAGGGTTCATGTTACTAATTATCTGCGGGAGGGATCGCTGGCTTTAGTTGCCACATAATGCAATAATGCGTGACAAAGCCCAGAGGCTGGGACTTGCTAAAGCCAGCACTTCTTTCCCAGACCTGACTGACGGAGAGTTAATCAGGGACGACACACACAATATGGCTCCCGTCCACCAGCCTGAAACTGCTCCAGTGTGAATATTAAAAAAGAAACAGCCTGAGGGGAGCTCGCCATCAAAGTCAACCGATATTAGCTGTTTTTGCTCTGCAGCATACGGCGCTAAAAAACGCAAGACAAGCGTTAGTGGGGTGTCACAGCCGGAGGGAGGCGACCTGACAGCAGGACGCTAATGTTTGGACTCTTTTTCATGAAAAGGCAGAGACACAGTTCAGCAGCGACGGAGAGTAACCTGGTTTCTAAATTGAGGATGCACCGGTCGTCTCTACGGAGCAGAGAGTAGAGCTGGAACATTTTCCACCTTACACTACACTATTTTAGGGTTAGCTCATTTTTAACTGGGCAGCACCTAAAACAGGTACTCTGAACTACTAATGTGCTGCCATCTCCCCCCCCCAGAGGGGCCCACGGTGGAGGTGGACTACTTTCACAGTGGGCCTCCTGGTGGAGCTGTTGGTTGTGTTCTTACCACTGAGGGCCTCCTGGTAGAGCTGCACAAAGTGAGTGAATATGTCTTTAGGGATGGTCTTCTCGTCAGGTAGACACTGGAGCAGAATGACCACCTCTGCCTGACCGACGGCGTGCATGCCCTTCGTCGTCACGTACCAACACTTCCTGTTTACATCTGTGGGTCAAAAGAAGAGAAAACGAGCGTCTCACATCAAACATACAGGAGAGAGTTACAAAGTTACATCAGAGCCATAAACATTTCATGCCATCCTTTCAATCGTCCGTTTGTCTCGTGTCTGAATAAACGCTTCTATGTAAAGGTCGTTACGGCAATCTTACGTTTCTGAATTGAACGCCTTCACATTTACATAAAGGCACCACCAGCACTAGATTACATCTGGGCAGGGAGAACTTAAATGCTCGTTCCTTTTTAAGTAAAATCCATACATGTACTCAAGTATCATCTAGCAGAAAGAACATAGAGTTGCTTTAATAAACATATTGCACTCTTTGATGCAACAATAACACTTAAGTTACAAAGCTAGAACGAAAACATGTTCTCATGGACAAGTTACTGGACCATGAAGTGAACAAAACAAGATTGATTCTCCTCATGTCAAATCATTCTTTAAACATCTCTCATTGCAATGCCAAAAAAAGCTCAGATCTTAAATGTACATGTCTGCTAAGTGCACGGAGGAATAAATTAATATCCAGCAAAGCACTTTACATTCAGCATGTGAGCCAGTGGGAATTAAGAGTTCAGAGCTCAGAGAGTCTCGTAATTATTTTTCTTGTTTACGGTTGCAGATTATACAATAGGCTGCACAATCAGAAGAAGTGATCCAACATATTCCATGCCTGAAAAAAGGTTTAAAAAAACTCAACAGTAACTCGCAGACAAACGCTTAATAAGGAACAATTAAAAATGTATCTTTCCTTAGATCATCATGAAATCAATCATTTACAAGCAGGGACATGCACAGAGGGTTGCTCCTTGTGGGAATAATGTTTAAATAGTAGGAAGACACTGGTAACTCACAGTTGACTAGCTTGACCATGGCGAGCAGGTTAGCGTTGAGCACGAAGACCAGGGGGTCTGGACCTCCCTCCTCCAGCTGCTGCATGAGGACGATCTCAGACGGCCTCTCCTCCACTGCATAGTCTGTCAGGTGGGGTGGAGCCAAAGAAGGAGAGGATGGTGGAGGGAGGAGTCGGGGTAAAGTTAGATAAATGGATAGGAAAGAACGAGGATGAGAGAGAGGAGTGAGGATGATAAAGGAGTCACATGTGAGGTAAGAGGAGGAGGAAATGATCATCAGTCCCTCACAGCTATTTAAAACATCACTGCATTCCCATGAAGAATCCCTCCCCTCCGCTCCCCTTCCCACCCCCGTTGGCAATGAGTGGTTGAAACATGAGCCATGATATAAAGCACATGTAAAACACACTTAACAAGCACAAACACGGCAGCTGACGGGAGCAATGATGAGGCAGCAGAATGGTGAGGATGAGGGCAAGCACCTGTGATGTGGCCTCCCGTACCTCCTTTGACTCCAGTGGAGATGAGGATGGGAGGAAGCCCGTCCTCCGGGATCAGACTGAGGGAGCTTCCTATGGGGCTGCCCACCGAGGCAACAGGGGTATGGGCTGCCTGGGGGTGGAGAGGAGGGGCGGGGTTGTTGGGTTAGATAAAAAGGTTAAAAACACAGTGAGATGCATGATCCAAAAATGTTTTCATTGCTGTGATTATAGATATACACGTGCGCTGGATCTTATGGCCAAAAGTCTGGATACTTTCTGGATATGACAGTGTATTAAATGACGGCACCGGGGACAATATTCCAAGAATTTCAGTGAATCCAAATCCATTCATGCATTGCTGACTTCATGCCGGTATGACTTTCATGGTGTCATGTGAAAGTCTGATTTTATACTTAAGTTCTGTCTGCATAGCAGGACATCTGAGATGAAGTCACGTAAAAGCTTCAACAATCATTCAGCCGTGAATCATCTCGAGGTGGCATTTAAGTCCAATGAGTGTACAAGCAGCAGGACAACAGAGCCAGTCACATTCTACTTGCTGTATTTGTTGTGAGGAAATTCATCTGAGCAAACAAGGAATGTTTCCTTTGAACTTATTGCAGTCTGTGAGGCAGCCAGTGAAGCGCCACCAATCCCACAGAAAGAGTCCTTTGTGGCTAATATGACATTTACAAGCTCACCTAATAGCATTAGCTGTGGGTGAATGTTTGTCGAGCCGAGCTTACCTCTGAGGATTCAGAAGTGGAGGATTTGTTTGAATACGTGGATATGGCCAGTGAGTGCGAGGGGGCTGGACTTGAGGCCGGCGGTTTGGGGGACTCTGCCGTGTCTCCGTTAGGTAGCACTCCATCAGCAAACCACACCCTTCTCTGCTCGCGTGTCAGGGACCCTAAAAAAGACACCACAAGGTTACGCAAATGAAAATTGTATGCAAGCTAACCTTTATCAAGACTAGGACAACATTATTCTTTATAAGTAGTGGGGACAGAATGTCACTAATGCAAAGAGCATTTTTTATTCTGGGTAAAGGTTGTACCGTCGTTGCCAGCCTGTTTCAGGACTCCTACGGGCACCATGACGGTAGGAGGAGGGGAGCTCAGCACCCCCGAGGCCTGGGCCTGCTGCAGAGGGGGGATGGTGGAGCAGTACTCTGCTGGGTTGTTTGGGTTCGGACTATGGTTGCTTCCAGTGACCGGCGTCTCCCATGAATGAGCTGATGGAGACAGAAAACACCATTAGTATAATTCAGGAAGAGTGTGTGTGTGTGTGTGTGTGTGTGTGTGTGTGTGTGTGTGTGTGCGTGTGGAATCACCGGCGATCGACTCAAAATGTGTGGAAGTTAAATTTGTATTAGACTTGATCCCGACTTTGATGTCACGTACAGAGGGAAACGGGAGGCGGCGGCAGTTTTTAGAGCCAAGCACCGCAGCTGCTCTCCATCGATTGCAAGCCCCAGGGCATGATGGGAAATGTCTGGCTGAAACCTGATCAAAGAACTGTTTGGCTCAAACACAACGTTTTGTAGAAAATCCTATTGTCTGTGTAATTGTAATATTAAACACTTGATTGTAGCCTATGAACTAATGTTTGTTAACGAGGGCTCTGTCCCAATAAGCGGCCCAGGTCCAGTGAGCCAGCGTGCTCTCCTAAATGAAATGCAGTCGTAATTAATTAATGTTATCAATTACACTTGCAATGATGCTCACCAGTCGTCAGCGCAGAATGACAGGTGACACAGACGCGAGCCTCCTTCCTGTCCATGTACACGAGCCTGCACTTCAGGCTGCAGCACGTCGCACAGAACACCTTAAAAAACAATAATAAAAGAAGAGATTATTTGTACTGTAGTCCTACACAAAGAAGACAAAAACATTTCCCCCAAATGTTTTTTCTTTAACCGAGTGTTTTTAAAACGGTGTAGAATTGAAAATAAATTGTGATTAAGTGTGCAGCAAATGTACCATTTTATGGATATTGATTTCCTGTACTTTGCCAGAGCTTCAACGAGCTACAGCTGCGTACGGGGCACTTTACATATAATGGATTAGCACCTCATTACACATCATTATCCAGTAACATTCAGATTCTCACAGCAGCATCACAAACTGGTTTGTGGAACTACCCGTGTGGTTGTGGGTGCGCCAATGATCCCGCTGCGTCTCTTGTTTTGCGGTGCTGGTGTCAGTATTACTGCAGTGCCAGCTCCTCCCTGCTCAGGAGGCAGAGAGTGCGTTTGTTTGTTTACCACCACTGGGGAAATTAAGAAGCAGTCCGGAGATTCTCCAGTGCAGTGTCAGCGACCACACCTTTACTGTAAGGCGTTGTGCGGACACCCTGCTGCTTGTGTGGGAGCTCATAATGCTAGAAAGTTACCTGCACACAACTAAAAAAAGCACTTCATTTGATTTCCCTCCTTACTCCACTGAGTCCAGCAAAGCTCCTTTAATAATGGTCCCCGTCTGGAAGATTCTCGTGTTGTTTTCCTCCTTGCACGCATGATTTTAGTTTTTTGTAAAGCACTTATTTATCCTGCTTTGTTTGCAGTTATGTTATTATGACTATTAATCAAGAACATAAAATAAAGATGAATGGATAGTTAAAATAAGTATTAGTTACAGCCCTAGTGTCCAAAATGTGTTCTTTATAACGATCCTGCAACACGACTAATCGCTCTTTATAAAGAAACCCAGGATGATGGTGTTGGCTAAACCCCTACACTAGAAATGTACCGATACATGTCAAAGAAAGAAACCTCCACGTTCTGTCTTACACATAATATGTTACTACTATGTGATGCTAAGAGCATGTGTTGCTTTTCTCTACACCCGTCTTGAAAGGTCAACATCATTTGGCTGATACCACAATGCCCTTTGACAAAGCTCCAAGGACAGGTGTAAACATTTTGGAGAACAAGCAGGTGGAATAAGCAATAATGATAACAGCAGAGTAACAGCAAGCAGGCTTTGGCAAGAGATGTTCAATGTCATGCACCTGATCTTACTCTTAGTACAATGCATGTCAAAGACACACCGCACACTATTATCTTTACAGGGCCACTGCAGGAGTCTTTTTAATTATGAGGGACTGTCCCCAAAAGTGTACCTTTTCTATTGATATGTTAGAGAGACCTTGTTGTGAGCAGTTTCATGTAGGAACTTTCTACTGAACTACACCCGGCAACCGTATCACCACACAGAAGGAAGAGTCCATCTACTCATGGACGAGTTTAATTCGTTGGTTATATCTCCAACAAAAAAACAACAATCTAGATTGATAAATATTACAGGTAAGAGAAAGAATGTGCACTTTTTAAAGATGGGGTGAAATCAACTCTAGCACTCCACTGACCTTGCCGCAGGCCCTGCAGTGGTGCCTCCTCTTGGTGAAGGTGAACTTGACATCACATTTCATACAGACAGGAGCCTGGGAGTCAGGCACCCACACAGGGGCGACCTCACCCAGGGAGCTGGCAGGTTTCCTGCACAGAGTGCCCTGTTGGCCGGCCTGGAGGTCATTGTCCGGGCTCTCTGAGGGCATCAGGGGAGGAGAGTGGACAACACCATCTCCGTTCACCCCGACTGTACTCTGATCAGTCCCAGTTGGCGTGGTTTCAGAGGGCGTGCCTCTCCGACACTGGTTCTCCTGGTTTTTGTTCCTGCTGATGGCGGCCGGGCCGAGCTGATTTTGGACCTGGCCCGACAGCGGCTGTGGGATTTGGAGCTTGAGGCAAACCGGCTGCTTTGGTCGTGCTCCTCCGTAGGGAACACTGACCGGCTGCAGCCGATTATTGTTGAGCTTTGGTTGGATGCTACCTGGCCCCACTGCGCCTCCGTCGCTGCTCTCTTGCTTGCTTTCCTCCATTTCTTTCTCCTCAGTGACAGAGTCCTCTTTAGAGGGGACAGGAGAGGGAGAAAAGCCCTCCTCTGTCTCCTCTGGTTTGGAATGGTTCCAGCTCTCCTGCTCAAAACCATTGGGAAGGCTTGTTATTCTGAGGAGTTGGTCTATCTGTCCCTCTGGACCACATCTCCTCTCCTTCTCCTCCACTCCGAACCTGTCAGGAGGAGATACACCATTCTCCTCCAGCTCACAGCCAACCTGAACGTCTCTCCCCCTTTTCAGGAGACTTTGTAACGGCTCCTCTTTTAAGTTTGGAGTTTGTTTTTCTTGACCATTGTCCTGTAAAACAGCTGTACCGGTCTCCTCTTTGACATCTTCCCCATTTTGTGTTGTTGTTCCCACATTTCTAGGAATTTTCAGAGACGGCGTTTCCTCTTCATGTTCTAATCCAACCTCAAAGATAAAGTGAGTGTGACTGACAGCGGAGCCTCCTCCTGCTGAGCCGGCTCTCTCCTCCTGATGAGGTTTAGCGTCCTGGTCAGAAGCACCAGGCTGGTTTTCTGAAGAAGACTTTATCTTCTTGCTGAGCCCACCCAGCTGTGGGCTTGCAGGGCTGGCAGGGCAGCCATTCTCCACTGCAGTACAGGCCGTCACGGGGGGCGGCGAGAGGTCGTCTGTGCCCACCAGTTTGCCGATGTTGGGCTGGGGGAGCGGAGGGCTGTGGACGTCTGCCGGCCTCTCCTCTACCCAGGAAGGAGATTCGGGACCGGGATGCCTTTTAGGGTCTCCCCCCGGGGAGGAGCTGAGAGACGAGTTGGGGAGGATTTTAAAGGGCAGCGGACTCTCCCGGGGGCTGAGGTCTGCGTGGGCCAGGGCGGGGTTCAGAGAGAGCAGGTGCGCTGGCGGGGCCAGGATCTGGGTCCACTTGGCATCCGAGAGAATGGGATTGTCAGTCTCATCTGGCAGTGAAAGAAGAGAGGAAAACAGATGATCATATGGACCTCATGAGGCCTCATTCGTCATAAACGCTTAGTCATAAGTCACCTTTAACAGAGCTGTGCAGTCTTTTTTACAATCAAAGCTTCTTTAAAAGGGTTTTCGCACTAAGCTTTGAATGTCTGCCATCAGACTTTATGACGTCATCACCCGATTCTTTTGTTATTGTGGTTATACAAGTGTAATTTATGGTGCCGCTAGATCGCTGCTAGAACGCCGCGTTAATATTGAATGTAAAGGTTAAAAATGAAGCGTCAAACTATTCGGTACAGCTGTACCTTTTAGCTTTGGATAGCTGAGACATGAAACAGAAAACACCAAGTGGCAACAAGCGAAGAGATCATAAACCTTCAACAGCGAGACAAGAAGCCTCAAATTAACTGCCACAGAGAACTAAAGCGGAGATGCACACTCCCAGGTGATCAAAAGAGCTAAAAATGAGAAGAACAAACCGAGGGACAAACTGGAGAAATGAGGTTGGCATGGAGTGGGAAATTAGAGTGTGGATGTACCGGGAAATTCTGAGAAAGTGGGCCAAATGGCTCAGTCACCCCTGGGAGCCCTCAGTCAAGCTAGCCGACACATGAACGCTGTGTAATACGAGCAGAAATTCTTATAATATTTATTCAAAAGTACTTTCTTACACAGCCAAGTCAGCTACTATATAGTACTTTTCTTCCTTCACTGGAATTCATGCTAAGCTTTTTTAGTATGAGCTGTACCAGGTTTAAGCACACACACACACACACACAGACACACACACACATATTCACTCACACAGAGTTAATCTGCCAAGCTGGATCTCTGGCAGAGGACACACACAGATAATCACTCACAGCCAAAATACACACTGAGCTCACAGGACCATCAAAATATGCTGTGTGCGTAGGGCTGGCATATTTCTGGGGTCATCGTCAGCCATGAATCCAGAAGAAGAGCAGTCTTCCCTCTATAATAAGCGGAGCGTTTGTACTGGAGAGCTGGGAGTATTACACAGCCCAGTAATGCAGTGTTTACTTTATGATCACCATCAATAAACTCAGTGGAAGCACCGTTTCAAAAAAAAGGCCCGATTACAATTTTCTTCACTTCTTGTCAGCATTAAGTGTGAAGAACAAACAAAGACTCTTGTCTTGCTCCAATTACACAGTTCCACACAAGCCCAGGGGAAATTGATCATCCAATTAGTCCCATTTTCCTCTCTGCACACCCTCAATCTACACCTACTCAGACTCAGTGGGTGTTGGCTGATCGACACCTAGATGATTTACTCATGGGTTACATAACGGCATCCTGACCACAGCTCCTCTTAAACATCCATCCCACAGTTACGCCTCGTCCCATCCGACACAATGACTCACTGTTTGTTCCCGTCTCTTCTCCACCGCCTTTAAAAACAGAGGAGCTCACCTTCGTTCTGCTCGAACTCATCGAGCACCTTGTCCAGGTTGAATGCCTCGGCCTGGAAGTAATTCTCCATGGGTCAGGCAGCTCCACCCTGCCGACGGCCGTGTGAACCTAGAGACACAAAGAGCGTGTCCTTAATACATTTCCATTCTGTATGCAGATGTCCCCCACGGCCCGCATCATATCTCTTTTTTTTTTTCATATCTCATTTTAATACGATTTGTTTAAGTAGAAACATCCCCTCCAACTCTCTTACTTCTCATTTCCCTCCCTTGCCAGTCCTGTCTTTCGTGATCGCTTTGGGGCCACAGAGATAATGAAGAGTAAGGTCAAAAGGTTTTTGATTGGGAAGGTCATGGAG
The DNA here is from genome assembly GCF_900634415.1 of Cottoperca gobio. Taxonomy (NCBI): domain Eukaryota; kingdom Metazoa; phylum Chordata; class Actinopteri; order Perciformes; family Bovichtidae; genus Cottoperca; species Cottoperca gobio. The sequence continues at coordinate 5,003,890 of NC_041371.1, read as the reverse complement.
TTAATTTTAATGCATGGAATACATTAACAAAGAGGCATCCGGGATACAAACGTATCTTATTCTCTACCTACTAAGGAAAAGGCAATCAAAGACGACCATCATTTACTAATAGAGACGCCATCATTCCACGCAGCAACACTTAATCCACTGATTCTTTTCTTAATTAACCACTTGGTCGAGTAAATGCTAAGATTATATGTAGTCCAACGTGATATTTTAACTGCGTTGCTTCGTCGGATGGTCCAAAACCCCCAAATATTTGATTTACAATGTTTCAAAACGGAGAAAAACAACAAATCTTTATATTCACAAAGCTGGAATCAGATCATTTGTGTCACTTTTGCTTGAAAACAGTAAAATGATTATCAAACTAGTTGACGGTGCATGATTAAAAAGTCTAGACACCTTTTCATAGTACTGTGGTTGTAAATTCCCTGTGGCATGTTTTAACATTGTTGACAGTGTGTTTGTTTATTCTCTTAGCTCATACATTGACAGCTGTTAATGTGAAACTCCTGAAGTATAGTTGAAATAGTAAAACATATCAAACGTTACATTTACCTTGCAGCCAGCTCTGTGGGTCATCAGGTTATTGTGAACTTTATCATAATGTCTTTATTGTCTTCTATACATTTAGCCAGGAGCTAATGCCCCTCTCTCCGTCTCTGCTCACCTGCACAGAGGTCCTCCTCAGCACTCCCAGGTGGTGTTGTTTTTCTCAGCGGGTTTCCCTCTCAGTTCTCACTTCACCCAGTCTGGCAAGCGCCCAGCGCCCACACCTTACACATGGAGGGAAACACCTTTCATTAAAATAACTGCTTCTCAACCTGTATGGCGAAGTGAGATGCTAGTTTCACTACAAGGTGATACAATGACAAGGCTTACAGTACATCAACTTCAAATTATAGGAAAGTGAAGCCAGCTAAGTGCTTGTTATTTCTCTTCCTGTGAATAAAAAGTGTACATATTGAAAGGTCAAACCTCACAATTCATTTAGAAATTAAACAAAGCTCTGTATATTTGTCATTTTCAGGTATAGAAAAAATTATTAGTCAAATAATTGAACAATCGCTCGCTAGAAAATGACTTTTATGATTACTTATTAATTGTTTCAGACGTTTCTTCAAGCAAAAATGCCAAACTTATTGATTTCAAGCTTCTCAAATGTCAGGATTTTATGCTTTTTCTTTGTCATATACACCATCGTAAACTGAATATATTCCAGGTTTTTGATAATCAAAAAGATAATGGGCATTATTGACCAAACCGATTGATCGATATTTTTAAATTTCTTTCTATCTGCAGTCCCATGTTTAAGCATAGAAGACACGCTTATGTTGAAATAAAGAAAAGACTTCAGATCAGACAGCTCAACGTTAACGTGAATCAGAACACCATGCTTCCATTGATAATATAGTAAATGTAGCTCATCATGTGTATTCACACATCATCACACAAAGTGAGCAAATACACATCCACGCCCGACGAGGCAATCAAGAGTCATGAATGGAAAACAGATGAAGCCTGAATCACCGCACAGTAAACCTGCCCAGTCTGTCCTTGCTGATGAGGAGACCTTGGAGTGAGGATGTGATGGTGTGTGTGTGTGTGTGTGTGTGTGTGTGTGTGTGATGTGTGTGTGTGTGTGTGTGTGTTGCAAATGAGTAACAGCCATGCTGAACTTCAGGGTCATTCTCCTAAGGACAAGAGCGACCAGGGATTACACAAGAGACCAGATATTCCGCAGAGCGGAGGCTTCGAAGAAAGAAGCAGAGTCAACAAATTTTCCGCTTAGTTTAAGGTGCAAGCGTGAGCACGACGTCAGCACAAAACAGGGAGGGCACAGGACAGGAGGCTACATATGTGGTGTGCACCGTGGGTCAAAACAAGGAACGAGGCTGAAGGAAACATTGCCATCAGAGCCTAAAATACCCAAGAGAATAGCGCTGGCTTATTTAAATTAAGAATATCTACAATATGAATAATTCATCGTTGACTGAAACATAGCAACGGTTCTTTAATTAGAGCATTTCACTAACCTTTAGGCAAGCACAGTCCAGATGGAGTACGATGACTCAGATTAGACACAACACGCAGCCTGACGTCACCGCAAGAATCAATACAACAAACTCTACTTGCTAAAAATAAATATAAACTGGCATTTAAAATATGATAAGGTGTTTAAAAAAACAAACAAACAGGTAACAGTGATTTAAAACTACAATCAATTAAGGAAACCTTTGTGTATAAACATGTGGAAGCTACCTAATCCTAAAAAAAAGGTAAACAAGGTAACGGATCTGACCAGAAAGTTTGATACTCAGTGGGCACATTTAATTAATAATAATAATAATCACCAATCATTTGATTTAAACAATACTGTTCAGTCCTGACTGTGTGGAGTTGTGTTTTACTAACCCTAACCTTGAAAACACACAAACATCAGAGCACTAAACCTTAGTTTGTCTTGTGATCAACAGATTAAAGCAGGTCCAATCAAAATTAAACCGTTACACTATTATTGACCAAGATGGAGACGACTGTTGTTGCTGTGATGACGCACGAGGAGTAGTATCTCAGCGAGACAAAGCGGGGAAACGTCCTGAACCGATGCTTGAATAGGAGCAACATTTCTAGGCACCAAAGTCTAAGCTTGTCCAACCTCTGCACCTTTTAGTTCAGCCCAGAGGTTTTCCTCTAAACATTTCTGAAACCACCTCGCACCGTAAGGAGCCTGAAAAGCTCCAATGGACTGTGGGCCAGAGCACACACACACACACACACACACACACATAAACACATGTGAACAAACACACATACACACACACCTCCATGAGGACAGGAGCCCGTCCCTGATTAAGATTTAATTACTCTGCAGAGGCATTAAATAATGCATCTTTAGTCAAAGTGCGTGAAGGAGTTGTATTTTTAGACATGTAAACTTGGGAAGATGCTTCAAAGGAGACATATGTGCATGAGAGAGCGTGTCAGTCGGAGAGCCTGTAGGACTAAAAGAAAACGGTCCCGCAGCTACACAATCCAAAATAGGTGTAATGTTTTGTACGAACATGCTGCAACTCCTCAACTAATTAAAAACGGTCAACGACGCAAACATTACACGCGTGTGGCAACAAGAATATGGAGACAGTGGCGCTCAGCTGACGGTTATTCTAATTGACAACTATAATATTGTCTTACACTTGCTGTTGAATGGTCACAGTTTTCACAACATTGTGAAACAAGCATCATGATGATTAACTGATTCGCCACCTCTTTCTACAACGCTACGACAACAATGCTCAACAATAATGTTCTTTGTTGCTTAATCTGCTGATTACTTTATTAAGCAACAGTTTTGTCTATGAGAAAGAGTCCAAGGTGACATCTTTAAAGTATTTGTTTTTTCCGACTAACAGTCCAAAACTCAAAGATATGCATTTAAAAATGTTTATAAAAAAATAGGGAATTATTACAAATAACATTGAATTGACTGAAAACCAGACCAGGGTCTCGATTCTATTTTTAAAATCAAGCGAATTGCAGTTGATCCCCGTTCACTACAGCCGTGCTCCAGCCTCCAGCGTAAGCCAGACATGCTAATAATGAAATGGCCTAACAGACTACTAACACGATAAACCATGCCTGACTGGACATCCTGGCATGGCAGCGAAATTAAATAAGACAAGGGCATAAACAGCGAGGAGGCTCAGACAAACTGGAAGAATGCTACAACAGTTCATTAAGTCCTCGCTGTTTCCTGCTGTTGTTTCCTGTGATGGAGCTGCATTCACTTCCTCACATATCAAGTGGCATTCCCTTACAATCATTAACGTCTATATCCTGGTTATGTAATATATATATATATATATATATATATATACAAACAGTATCTATATATATAGAACATTACTGCATTTTGGATCTGGTTTAGTTGAATCATACATCCCTATTTGAGGAGGTTTTACTTTAAGAATCGTTTCTCTGTTTACTTTAATTGCCCATCATTATTTTCTGAGATCCACTTCCTGCATGACGATGGCGTTTACAATAAATAAAACTGTGTTTTCTTCCGTGTTTTGGCAGCAGGGCTTTTTCCATATGTCATAGCAAGAAAATGACAGCTGTAATTTCCTTAATAATAGCACAAAAAGCAGAAGTGCAACAGTTCCAGGATTCAAAAAAAAAAAAAAAATATATATATATATATATATATATATATATATATATATATATATATATATATATATATATATATATATATATATATATATATATATATATATATATATATTTTTTTTTATATATATATAAAATAATATATATATAGTGCTATTATTAAGGAAATTACAGCTGTCATTTTCTTGCTATGACATATATCAGTTAACATTAACTAATGTTAGTTAACTAATGTTAGTTAACTAATGTTAGTTAATTAAGTGTAGCAAAACAAAAAACAAGAATCTGGGCCAGTATGTATAAAGTAGAAATTACGGCCTCAAATAATTAATAAATCATAAGCAAGAATCCGACAGTGACCTAAGATTTCTTCTTCAAATTAAGAATAAATGTCCTGCATGGTTGTTCAGACGTGGTCTCAGCTCCTTAAGTATTTAAGAGAGCGCACGAGGAATCGTAACCCGGTTAAGAGGCAAAGTCCACACTATGAAATAAAAGACGTTTAGTAAATATATGATTATTTACCGCAACACGCACGAGTTCCTTGACAGTGTGAATACACATTTAAGTCGTATTCAGCAAATACAAACTGGATCAGGTGGTATGACCCGATGACGAACATGTGAAAAGCTAGAAGGTTGACGATTCTTCTGTCACACAGTACTTCCTTTTAGACAAACAATATCTCAGCCAATCATTTCTGATGTCGCCAATGTACCGGGAATTAGTCTGATGAGCAGATGAATCTCATCATAAGCTCATTTCTTGTGAGCTTCTACATATGAAGCATATGTTACAATGAGTGATGAGGAGGCTTTCAAAAGGGATTTATCATGACAAGCTTTGCATTAAACCAAGATGAATGGTGTGAGGCAGCCCTGACGCATAACCTTTGGAGGCCTGCTATTGGTTGATTTAGTGCATCAGGGTATTTGGGACACACTCTTGGCTGTCCTTAACTCAGCACTTGATAGTGATGCTGAGACTTTACTGGGAGTTTTAGTGTCTTTAGAGGAAGCACCTCGATCCTTTTTGCCAGGAATTGTTTCACTTGTAAGTCAAAGCTAAGACCAGTGTTTAAATCATAAGTATTTATCAGTTTTCGATTTACCGCTCTAGAAAACCTCTTTATTTGTAAATTCTCCTTGTAAAAAACGATAATGGTTTTAAATAGCTCAAGGAAACTCGACCTCTGAACCAGGTTTCTTCATCTACTGTTCCCGGTGCTACACACTTCCCAAGCCTGCGGGCTCACGTCCTGATAAACAGCGTTTTCAGATCCATACCCGACACAGACATACTCCAGACGCCGTCTACTCCGGGTGAACACAGGAAACCTCAAATGATCACTTCCTCTCTTTAAGAATGGACTGACATCACTTTCTAACAACATGATCGCATGACTGACTGACACATTATTATACAATGTTTAACGCCCTGACTGGGAGTTGTCCTGCCTCCTCCTGTAAGTTTTTTATTTTATTTTTTATTCCCAAGTACTGCTAGAGATTTAAGAATTAGAAAACACATAAAAAAGGAAAACACACCACAGGTTTGTATCCTCCAAAAAGGTCACACTCTCCTTGATAATGAAAAAACAAAGATAAATTATTTGACAAGAGAGGTTGAAAATGGTTAATCTGTTGAGATTTGAAGACGGTGAAAGTAAAGAGAGTAGCTGTTCCTCCTGTTACAAAGAGCTGCTCTGCTTCACAGAGAGTGTCAAAAGCTATTATCATCTTCTTTTCTCCCTTATGTTTTGATCTACATTAAACCGCCACACGACAGAAAAAAACTGCAAGAGGAGACAGGCTGCTGTGCTGGGCTGCCATCAGGGAGAGACTTGTAATACTTTCTGAAAGCGTACAGTAACCTACATCTGGGAAGTCTCTACACACAAGAGAGCGCGTCTTTGCATGGGGAGCCTGTTGGAACAGTCTACTCAATCAACCCCCCTGGGTTTTAATACTGCTTGAGGATTTAGTGAGGTACAAATCAAATGTCCTGTGTATGTTTCACATCCAGCATGGACAGTCTTCTTCAGTCAAGCCTGGAGAGATGCCAAGAAATATATGGTTGTTATTAACTCAAGCCTTTCCAGATGCTTTGATATTATCTAATCTGGCTTTCTCTTCAGTGACAAATTCATTTTTAAATTCCTCACTGGTGATGACTATTCAAGCTGGCACTGGGATGGGCCCACTTCTTCTTCTTCTTCTTCTTCATGAATCCAGCTCCAGAGCTTGACTAAAAGGCCACATGATGAGGTAAATGCAAAAGACATGGCACCAACAAACCTCTCCAGAGCAACATAGATGACCAATAGCTTTAGATTATGCAACCATAAAGTAGCACTGTGCCTGCTGCCTGCAGGCCAAACACAGCCTCAGATGGTAAATATTATTCACAGGTAGACTGGGTTAACCCCTGGGAAACTACTCTGTGTTATTAGACGTGGTAGGTTATGACTCAACAGCTGCAAAAACACAACAGTTGAGGTTGTGTTTGCACCAGAACTTGGATAGTTAGTTGTATTAGCTGGGCTGCTAGCTGAATTTAACATCCACACCAAAAAAGGCCACGAGTTGAAGTTTCCAAAAAAGCATTCACCAAGCCGATTTAACAAGATGGTATAGCTTTTAAATGTAGAGACCAAATAACGCCACCATATAGCAGCAGGGTGCATCAGTGGGCTGAAGTAGCTAGTGTTAGCTCCAACGGTTCAGCGGGTAGTCGTGCGCCGAGTGACGGCAGAGACGTGCTGCTCTGACGGACACTCGCACCGCCGGTGAGTCGGTGGGCTGGATGGCTAACGGCCAGTTTTTAACCGTTATTTCAAAAAGCACTCCTTCTCAGGTTAACTCATAGTCACTGAAAGTGTATTGCCTCCCACCGCACTGCTAACGTTTTTAATTAGTGAATGTTTAGCTACAGCTCGTAAAGCAGGGTTTAACATGTTGTATAATTGAGCGTAAAATAGTGTTAACGTAACACCACCTTTGCCGGTATCCCCTTAACGTTTAGCTAGCTGAACAGACCACAACATACCACAACACCCATCCACACTGACTTCGGCTTAGTTAATATAAACACTTGTCGTTGCAATGGCGGGTTGTAACGTTAGAGCAACAACAGACAGTCTATGAAATGTCATGAAAACAATTCAGTTACTCACCGGAGGAATCCTCATCTTTACGTACAGTCCCGCGGAGCCCCCCCGTCAGTATCCGTCATACCTAATCGCCTTTGAAGGCTATTTTTGAGAATCCTCAGGTAGACCCTCCGCTGCCTGCCTAACTCAAACAGTGCAAGTCGGAAAGTACAGCCTGTAGTCTACCGTAGTTGTGCGACAGCAGTCATCCCTCCCCCAAGGTTTAGTAATGGGAAAAATAAGGAGCGCCGTCAAGACAGCCAGAGCGGAGATCGACGACTTCCGGTTGTATATTACAAAATAAAGCTCCCTCTTGAAAATGTGTAGCTGCACTATGTTTTGAGCTGGTTTTCAGTTGGATGTTAAAACATATTTTGGTAAGGACATTATATTTTAAGAACAAGATAATTCAACTCTAACTTCTCAAGAAATGAACAATATATCATTAAAGTGTATTTTATCCTAATTCTACATTCATGAAATGAAATTCTTGAAGAAGTTACTATCTTATATTACATTTAAACAAACAAATCCAACCATATATCTCAAACACTATCACATTAAAACAACTTTAATCAAATGTTTATTATTTTAGTTATTTTTCATGGCACTAAAAAGGCATTATTTTGTATTTAGTTTATCACTCTTTGTCTGTATTTTACTATATTACCTGAAGACTTGTGTTATAATTACACAATGTATTGTGCTAATTATTACTACTTCTCAGAAAAACACTTAATCCATCAGTTGATCACAAACATTTAAATAGAAAATTCTGCACATTTGAAAATATATGGTTTTCTCTGAAGATGAAGGGTATTAAAACATGAGTCACTTAATGTAGTGGAATAAAAAGTACAATAATTGCCTGAATGTGGAGTAGAAATACAGAGTAGCATAACATGAAAATACTTAATTTAAATTAGCCTACCTCAAATGTATACACTATTTGAGATGTACTTAAGTTCTGTACATTATTCCAGGAAAAAGGAGAAGCATTATTTAAAAGCCTTTTGCTAAACTTAATATTTTGAGTACAGGTAATATTGATTTTTTTACACATGTATGTACACATAAGAGATACAAGCCCAAGGAGAGAGACGCAATTATTATTGAAGTGTTTTTTTCGGAGCTCTTATTTTAAAGGCGACAACACAGTTTCCGGTTCTGACTCAGCTGTCCTCGTGTACCTTGACGCATCTCGAAAGCGGTTCAGCTCCATCCAGCTCCTGCACTTTGGTCCAGCCTCAGCTGCAGCAGCAGGGACATTTTGGCTCTAACCGGGCTGAAGGTGGTGTAGTGAGCCCCGGGGCGGGTCCGCATCCCGGTCCCCCGCCTCACAGGACTCACTAGAGCCAAAATGGCACGTTCATCCCCGGTAACCTTGCCAGACCTCCAGCTGTGCAGAGACCTCATGGATCAGCACGATGCAGCAGAGCAGCGTCAGAGTGATCAATGAAACAGGATGTAATGATGTGAAACTCTCCTTTTTTGCACACCCATACTTAAGTTTTAACAACAAATCATAGTGATGGAAATTAAAGGCCAATACTAACCTATATGTTAGTTATTGACTCATAACTACTTGATAAAATAGCAAAACAAATGTGCACAATATAGTACTTTTTACTGCATTACATTAATTTAACTGCTGTAGTTACTTATGTTCACAACCTTTTAATTTATGTACAAAACTTTTGATTAGTTTATAAAATTAGTAAAAAGACTGGTGGTATATTTAACTACCCAACAGTATATGATACCAAAAGATTAATAAAATAAATTAAGATATACCCAGATGCATTACAATAATTCTTATTTGTTAATTCTTCAGTAATAATAACTAAATAAGATTATGTATAATAATATACTTACAGGGGCCATTCTGCTGCACAGTAAGTACTTTTGATTTAAATTATTTTAAAACATTTAGCTGAAAATACTGTGCTTTTACTAAAGTCACATTTTGAATGCAGGACTTTAACGTATAATTGACAATTAATCCTTAATTAATCCTTATTTATTTAATATTGTTTGATTGCTACTTTTACTATATGGTCTTAATATTTATTCCACCACTGCTGTCAAACTGATATAGTAAAAGTTTAGTTTAAAAAAAACTTAATTGTGCTGGTTTGTAGTGAAATATTTAAATTTACCCTCCAGACTAATGTGTTACATAACAGCTCACATATCTATGAATGTAAGTGTAAAGGAAGAGGCCCTCTGTGGGGCTTTTAATAGGCTTAACCTGTTTATTCTATTTATAAAATGAGCATCAGTTACAAATTCTTTACATAATAAAAAGGCACAACTTCACTGACATGTAGCGCTCATTGAGGTAAAGACCAAGCTGAGAAGTCAAGTAATGATGAGACGTGTCAATAGCCCAAAAATGTTTTATTAAATTCATAATCACCGCTATAATGTAAAGTGAATGAATTCACTTCAAATGTAATTTAATAAACACTCTCTTAAATACTAGCCATGTTTAACCATGTAGAAAGCTTATTTCTAAAGAACTTGGAGTCCTTCGGGTGCTGAGAGTCCTGCGGATCCTCGTTTCTCGGCGTGTCCACAATATCACAGCCTACTGAAATCAAAACCTACTGTATCTGCATGTTGTTGTTGTTGTGGCAGGCTAAACCGCAGTGCTTCACGTCTCCGGAGATGATGATGATGATGCATCGCACCTTTAACAACCGTTTCCACCACAAGAGGAATGCCCTCTGTGAGTCCGTAAGAGGTAAAAAAAGACAACGGTTGACGGAGGTAAAAAAAAAAAAAAAGGATTCATCAGTTTGCTTCATTCTTTGAGGCTTCATCAAAGTTCTCCACAAGATCTGTAAGATGGAAAAACAACAACGAATATCAGGATTGTGATATTATTAACATTCTGCAACTGAAGTGTTGATATAGACCATTTAAGAACAGATGCAAATTAAATACGAGTCTTGAACGTGACGTTAAAGAGAAGAAGCAGTTTTACCATAAGACTGAAAAGCGTGGTGAACAACACTTTGAAGTCTCAGTAAATGATAAATTAAACATGTATACCTGGTACGTCATCGTCCTCTTCTTCTGCAATTTCCTCCTTGACTGCTTTCATGTCCATTGCTGCACAATATATAAAGATATACATTTACTATAGTACTGTTACTGTCCCACTACAATCTCACTGTAAAACTTCTGTCACTTCTTTAAAACTTTGTGCTGCGGATGTATTTTCCTGAACACAAAAATGTAAGCACGTCGTCTCAAAATGTTAATTATCTTGCAAAAACTTTCTAAAAAAGGAAACCTTGCAGCTGAAATAGACGATTCTGCACAAAAAGAAAAGCTGCTGCTCAAACAGGACGTGAAAGAAAGATGACAACATCTTCAATTCCATGACAACTGGACAAAAACAAATATCACACAATTAGTTACGTTGCCATGTGGAAAAGCTGCACCTGTTTGCGTCACTGGTTTTATTTTCATTTACGTACTTGAAACTGAATCACTTATGGTCTTTAAACCACCACATGTTTTCCCGTGGCAGTCTTTTGCCTTCTCTCAGTCACAGTTCTCTTCAGTCATCGTCGCCGCTATAACCCGTTTCTCTCAGTGACATTTACAGATTTAATCTTTACCAGTGATTCTAAACAAACACAGCTGTCACACACACATCTGCATAAGTGCACTGATGTGTTAAAGGCGGCACATTCATACTGCGTTTCTGTTTTAGGAAAGTTCAACCATGACCCGTGTGGGTCGTTTATAAGAGTCAGCAGTTTGCCAACATGGAAACATGAACTCGGTCTGAAAGGTCATGTTTCCTACTCATCCAAGTATTCATAAAATGTGCCTGACACCTTTCATACTTAAAGAAATCCTTAATATTACACGGCCACAGGGAATCCTGACGTTGTGACCGTGCGTGTTTAAGCGTGCGTGCACTCACATTGCCGTGGGAACTGCTCGGCCAGCTTGCGCAGGCTGCTGAGGCTGTCGGCTCCCAGCTGGCTCAGGATGCCTGGCAGCATCTCTGTCAGCTGCTTGGTATCGGCGTGGCCCGTGATGGCGAAGGTGTTGGCAGACAGAGACGCCTGCACTTTGGGGTTGTTGAAGTGGATCACCGTCCCATCATCTTTTATCATATTCACCTGAGGAAACAAAAAAAACAGTTGGATTTAGAGCCAAATACACCTGATGCAAGATCCTGTCGTCAAGATTTTAGCTGTACCTTATGTACATTTTGGCGTTAATAATTAAAGTTATTAAATAGTCAGTGTTTTATTATGAACAAACAATTGAATGCCAATTTATCATGATAGAAAAGTTACAGAAATGTTTGTGTATGCCATCGATTACACGTCTTAGAAAGAAAAGGTATCGGACAAGAAAAATGCCAACGATGCATCAAAACCCTGCTGACCATGCAACTTTATATTCTTTATAAAGCCCAAAATCACAATTTGCCTGAAAGGGCTTCACAGCATCTGACACCCACTATCCTTAGACGCACTCTTCAGATCAATAAAAAAAACACAACTCCCAAAATCAACTTTTAACTGGTAAAAATGTCTTAAATTAGATCTTAGTCTTATTTGCAGTGAGTATCATTTTAATAATTCAGTTATACACGAAAGCCACAACATGAATGACGGGGACTACATGAACTGTGAGCGTCAGGTTAGTCGTTTTGTGTTTTGATTTATCTGAGAGACTTTGTGGGAGCGAGTTGGATAAAAGCTCTCTAAAAATAAACTAGATGACATGATTGGAGTGCGCTCGCTCTACCTTTCATCTTTCTTTATCGGGACTCAGACAAAACAAACAAAAAAAAGTCAAAACAGTGCAGCAACAGTAAAACGCTGACATCGGTTTTCCTTTGATGGCTCACCTCTTCTATCCCTGCGATGTTGTTCACCGCCAGTTTCTTCAGCGAGCCCTGGAGTTTTTTGTCATCAGCTGTTGCCGTTTTGTGAACAACCTTTTTCTTCCTGCGGGCCGTTCCCTGAGGAAAGAACAGGTGTGGACGCCAAAGAAACGATTAGTCAGCTGAATGTACCACAATATAAAATACAGTTTAATTCCACCAGGTCACGTCAGGCTTTTTTTTTTTATGTTCCGTTCCATCTTGGACACATTTACTCATTCTAGATAATAGCTGTGGTGAAGCAGTTTCAGACACAAGACGAGAATAACTACTTTTTAAAAGCCAGGAATTTGACTACAACAAGCTTTGTACTTTTACCAAAACAGTGTTTTCACTAAATCTGTACAAATGCCATACATGCGTCGACTTTCTAATGCTGTCAATAAGTTCGAAAGACCTGGATGACTGCAATGAAAAATAGTGATGGAAGCACTAAACTAAAAGTAGGTGCTCCTGATGCACGAGTAAATACTGCCCACAAAAGAGAATCGATTCCCCAAAAGTCCAAGTGGCACTGCCTCGTTAAAGTACAAAAAGGTAAAAAGCTTCATTTTCGGGGCTACAAGATTAGAAATAAGACTCTATACAAGTTAAAAAGCTGTAATATGCAATAATCACATTGATTCTAATTACTTTGTATTCTGTACAATGAAAATGACAGTATTTATTAATTTTACTTAATGTTTTAGAACCTGTGCTCATAATTTTGTTGCTTTATATTCTATTTACGAACGTCAATGTGCTGCAATCTGGAAATGGGTACAAGACCTCTGTCACAGCAAAATAAATAAAATAACGCCACCTAGTGTGTGGCTGAAGACCTCACAATGCATTTGAACAAAGCCAGAGGCCACAGACGAAGGGGAAAATGCTCTCTCCAATAAAGGAAATGCTGAGGTCAGAGGAAAGACCTGGCATGTGCTGAACGCCATCACACTCCTTAAAATGAGCAACAACTGAGTCAACAAGAGGACAAATCTGAAAGCCCTGACTGAGATTTAAATACTGGGCGACAGAGTAAAACAGATTCACAGTAAATAATAGCAGACTGTACCTTTCCACCTATCCGCACTTGTGCCTGGAGTTTGGCAAGCTTCTCTAGATTCATAGTGTTCTGTTAAAGACAACATTAACATTTTGTTATTACCATGAGAGCAAATACAGTTATTGTAACGACTGTAACAGTACACAGTTTTTGCACAATTCAGAAAACAACAAGCAGTGGTGAATGTAACTTAGTACATTTACTTTAGTACACATTTGAGGTACTTTACTTGAGTATTTCAATTTTATATATATTTCTACTTGATCTCAGGAGGTAAATATTGTACTTTTTATTCAACTCAAGGTTACAATTAATACCCTTCTTGTCCAGTGAAAACCATGTATCCTACATTTGGTGATTTTTGTTGTTGTTGAGGATGATTAATTGAAGGATTAGCCTAAAATTGTTTCCTAGAAGCAATAATTAAGATTAGCACAAACTTAAACATCTACAGCAGTAAAATGCAACATACACATAAATGCAACACTAATATTAATCCAAGAAATGTACAATCATGTATAATACTAAAGCTTTAATTTGACTGCATAATGAGAACTATTACTTTTGATACCTTAAGTATATAGTATGCTGTATAATACCTACATACCTTTTCTTAAGTAAGATTTTGAAACCAGGACTTTTTACTTGTAGGAGTATATTCGCAGTGTGGTATTAGTACTTTTACTTAATTTAAAAAGCGTCCGATTACTTCTACCAACACTGGTTCAAGGGAGCACATGCGAGATCATGTTGAAGTGCAATGGGCACAGCATGAGTTGAGCAATCAGAGCTACAATAATCCTCATCTCCACACGTTAGCAACACGTTAGCACTGAGCTAACACACTGCTCACGGATCAGCTGACAGTTACTACAACTGAAGAAATACTGACTGTCGGCATCAACCATATATTAACCATAATATAATATAAATTTAACAAGAAAAATAAAACTATCTGGAACTTATTTTTGAAATGACATTCACGTCTAACGTAACTGTAGCTGCTAGTTCGGTTGCTAACTAGCTAAACGGCTAATTTAGCTAATATTAGCATAGTGGTTTAACAAGATAAACCAACTGGCTTTTTGTTCCTGACAGAGAACAGCTAACGTCAACTTCAAATCAAACGATAAAACAAACCGGCTTAGACGTTAATCACAAAATGAAATTATTTGTTTTACCTTTTAAAAGGAATTAGCTGACAGTCCGCTGAACTGTTCACGCTACTAATGAAGCTGAAGCGTTAAGACAGCAGCAATATAAAATACTTCCTATTGGTATTTTCACAATAAAAAAAACATGACTCGCACAACAGTACATTTTTTGATTTATGTAGACAACATATTAATATTAAAGGGGAAACATATGAGTTGTAATATATTTGAGTCGGATTTAATACACGAAATCCATAAATATATATTGTTTTAAAATATTTTGCGGCTTTTAAACTTTAAAAAAACTCATTTCCGTTTGTTTCCTGATATTTCGCTGTCTAACTTGACCAGTTCAAGCCACAGTCAGGAGCACGCGGTTGTGTGGATGTGACGACATATGAACGTCACTGCTGATCGATAGGAGGAGGGGTCAATCCTCGCTTCACAAATATTTTATTTGGAATAATAGATAATAATAAACATAACCTAAAAACAAATCCCTATTTTATGAGAAATGGTTTCACAAATGATCTTGGTGAAGGCAGTTTAATTGAATGATGATGGACTTTCAATTAGCTACTCAGAGTTCCTCACTAAGAAACTCTAAAGAAATATGCTGTAGTCACAAATAAAATCCCTTCTGGGATACTATGCTTTTGATGCAACAAATCCAGCTGATACTCCTGTGAGTCAGATATGCTTTTTGTCTACCAAAAATAACAACAGAGGTATAGGTACCGTTGTTATTTCAGAGTGATGTTGTCTCTGTTTCCTACATTGTTCCTTACTGGAACATCTTTACACATTTTCATTTGAAAATGAAACCAAGCAATGCCTAGAAAAAATACTATTGTCTCCTCCAAAAACAAGAAGGCCATCAAGACAATGAATTATTGCACCTGCTTTAATGTATTTGTATAAATCAGGTTATGAATAAATAATGTCCTTTAGTTTTTTATATGTATATTGTCCACTGATGTCACTTATATGTATTCTGTATTTGATTTTCTATAACTAAGAACTTATATAAAAAAAATATATAAAAAAATTCAAAAGCGCTTCACAACTTTATTGAACATGCTTTTATTGTGAAATGCTACAGTTGTACATCCGGGTCGCTGGTTCACGAACAGTCAGTGCCATTAGCTTGTAGCCGCAGCTGTGAGGGGGGAAGGCCGGTCAAGATGCAAACGTCTCTCGTGAAGATCGCTTTAGTTTCCTCTCTGCATGTGTTGTTGTCTTTGACGTGCTTTCAAGATGTTGTCGAAGCAGCCAGCGGGAAAGGTCAGTTTATGTTTTTGGAGGATTTCTGCTCATTGATAGAGTTCCCACAGCGGGGGGGGGGCTAGCTGTCTTTGTATGAACATCCTGGATCAGAAAGTGTGTGTCCTGGACAGGTAGTTTAAGAAAGGTGCGCTCTGTCAGCCACGTGAACTCTTAATTTACAGTGTTTCAGGTTTTGATTTAATGCAAACACCACTGTACAGATAGATACATTTCTTTAATGTTAACATATATTTAATTAAGATGAGACAAAACTTGTTATATATTATAAAATAAATATGTACATAGTGTAATACAAGAGGTAATTTGCAAAACAATACCTCATACAACTCAAAAAATCTCTTTAAAGTTCCAACTATGATGAAATTAAATTACAAAAGCAATTTTGCACATTTGCTTCTCATGATGATATGTGTAATTGTATACAGAAATACTACTTTCACCATCCCATACTATAAAATGTACAGCAGTTATACCAGGAAAGTTAAACCTAAGATAAAAGCCACATACAGATACTTGCCTGTCAAAAATATTCTATCCCGATATAGGTAATTTCATATCTGGATAACAATATATATCAGGATATGGCATGTTTTCTGGTAAATCAATAAATAAAAAGTATTTATGAAATAGCCACATAAAGCTTGTGTGTGTTCACTCCTGTGTGAATTAAATACTTGACAAATTAAAATGATTTAAGAACTTCAAACTGAACGAACAAACCAGTTTTCAAGTGACATTATAGAGGAAAAAATACACGAATACAGGCGTAACTTGTATTGCGATTATATATCGGCATGTTGCCCAGCCCTACCTGGGAGCTAGCTCCTGAAAGTATTAATGGTATTAAATGTCATTCATTTGTTTCCTCACACCTCTTTCTGTTGATATAGTATTTAGGGCAGACACACCCTGTTATAATCTATCAGTTACACAATGGTGGTGTGCTCCTTATTTCACTTCCCCCTGCAGGGTTTGGAGATAACATCCACTGGAGGACGCTGGATGATGGCAAGAAAGAAGCCGAGGCCAGGTGAGTTCACACACAGCTGAGATATTACACTTCCTGGAATCCTGCACAGCCACATTTTGTGCAACCATTGGTCCTGAGGGCTTAAAAGAGCTTTTACTCCTCAATGTTGTATTCAGAGATGACTGTGTGATTTGTGTTCTCTGCAGTTTGCAGGCTTGATAAACTGCGGGCGGCGTTACTGGTTTTCATGTTGACAAATGTTTCCATGTGTTTGCGTTGACAGCGGGCTGCCCATCATGCTCATCATCCACAAGACCTGGTGTGGAGCCTGCAAAGGTAAAACATTTACACGTGTACACAGGATCACACCTTCAAACCAAGGACAGTAAAAACCAAAGGCACTTTTCACAGCACAGATTTGGTCTGTCGTAACTCAGTTCTTTGCATGATATAGTGTCCCAAATAAAGTGAGGTACAGTCAGTCATTCCCTGTTTAGACAGAAAACAAACCTTGTACTGTCTGCACATAAACATTAGTAATCCTGTCCTGCATGCTCAGGCAAACGATTCAAACAGGAAATTATTATTAAAGCGGGTTTTATTTTCCACGACGATACAAGATAACGATTAAATGTATTTCTGTGTTCTTTTCAGCACTGAAGCCCAAGTTTGCCGAGTCCAAGGAAATCTCTGAACTCGCACACAACTTTGTCATGATCAACCTGGAGGTACGGACATGTCGAGTGGCATTTACCAACAACGTGTTTATTTAAAATAACGTGTGTGCTTTATGATTGAACGCTAACATACGGTATATTTTTATTGGGTTTGTTTGCAGGCTTGTAAACGTTCTGTTATCTCTTGTTTGAACAGGATGAGGAGGAGCCGAAGGATGAAGCCTTCACCCCCGATGGTGGATACATTCCTCGGATTCTTTTCCTTGGTACGGAGGGGGTTGATTTACAAAGTGTCTTCTGGAGAGACTGATAGCAGCGCGCGCGCACACACACACACACACACACACACACACGATAAAGTTTCATGTTTTTGCCATTTTATTGAGCAAATAATCAAGAAAATCTGAATAATTCGTAACAGTTGTGCAGCCATATATTGTTTGTATTTTAACTTGACCATTCTTACTCCTTACAGATCCCAGCGGTAAAGTCCATCCTGAAATCACCAACAAGAACGGGAATCCAAACTACAAGTACTTCTACAGCAACGCAGAACAAGGTAACGATCCAGATTATTCATGTCTTCATACAGCGTTTTATTTTGAAATTCAGGCTCTTTAATAAAAGGTACTTAAATCAAAAATGTCCAGACTCTCGAGTCTAAACCTTTAGCATCACAATTGTTACTATAAATGCAATTTTATTTAATGATGTAACGCTTAGCTGTTGCTTAACATAAGTGACTGTAGATGAAACACCAGATTATGTAGCTGCTTGAGGTTGATAATCTGTGTGTGTGTGTGTGTGTGTTCCCTGCTCAGTTGTGTCCGGTATGAAGGAGGCGCAGGAGACGCTGACTGGCGACTCCTCCAAGCAGGGTCACACCGGAGACGAGCTGTGAGGAGGCAGACGGGCGTCAGGGCTACACTTCCTCTACCTGAGCGTGACACTCCCAAACCTTCTCTAACTAAACTCGTACTTTAGACAGCGGGGTCCGTCTCACCGAACCAAGACGACCACTAACATCGGTGCTTGAGTATTTCTTCTGTCTTGTACTGGTTTCCTGGCATCGTCTGTTTTATTACATGTATATTTGTAATCTACTGTTAAAGCCATATACTGTACTCACTGTCTGTAGAGGACGTTACCAACACAAGCTAGCCAAGTCAACTAGTATTAACTCTCACTTGCATACTGTTGGGTGGAAACCGCCAAGTTTGAAGTAAACTGCTGGGTTTGTTACTCGACCAGCATGAAGTCTTTTTGCTTTTAAGAAGTGTCACCTTGTAGTACAGCTTTGTGATTCATTTGTACCTGTAGAGTTTCAGCCAACAGCAATGATACAGTATTTCATATTAGTCGAGACACCTGTGATGTGCTTCCAAAGATCCTCTACAGTACGTTAATTATGGGACTATTTACCAACATGGGCTCTGTACTTCTGATTTCTATTATCCAGTCTTTAAGATAATATTCATTTCAACCTGTCATGTAGCTTCATCTACATCGTTGCTTCTCCGCTCGTAAAGTGTCACTCAGTTTCTTTTAGTGTTGAATTAGGGATGAAAACATTGGATGTGTCTTGATGTATTTTATACACGTACACAGCCAAGTGTGCAAATAAAGTTTGTTGTAATGAAACGTTTGTGAGCGAGATTCATTCACGACACAGCTGCAGTCATAGTATATCAAATTTTATTGTCTATCCAACAATAGTGATCCCTTATGGTTTGTCAAACAATATGCAACTGCCAACGATTAACATCAGATGACACTAATCAAGTCACTATTTAAATTCAGTTTGACGGTGATTTAAATAGTGCAGTTACATTAATGAGTTTATTTAAGACATTGGATTGCAATTGATCCCATTCCAGACACAGCCCTCAAAATGGCGTATTTAAGAAAGAACTCTTCTGTCTCAGTGTAAATACGTTCAAATCAAAATAAATTACAGGAAAAACAATAAGCGTGCATCTCTAAGCCTCATCTCATGACATGTTAAAGCTAACGGACTAAAACAGGAGAAACATCAGGAATGTGTCGTCGAACTTGGCGAAAGGTTTTTGATTTGAAAAGGTAAAATGCTCTGTATTGCTCCGTCTCTCGACAGATGGAAGGAGTGCGAGGGCACAGAAGAGTTGTGATGAGCTGCGACACTTCTTCACCGTGAGGTGGAGGGGAAATAAAAACACAAGTTGCTTGAGAGAAATATTGCTACAATCACTATAATTACACAATGCTGCTGCTATAAAATCAGCAACATTTTCACATATATATATATATATATATATAAAAAGAAAAAGCTATAAAAATCTGTATGTTCAAAATGACACAGCTATAAAGTGATTAAAACAGAGTGATTGTTAGATTTAAGGTGAGCACAGACCATTTGATACCCAGTGTAATAGACCACTGTAGACTATATTGGCTGCTCTGACAAGAAGTGCAGCAACATGAGCTTCTTAAGATGCAACTGGAGCGATCATGTCTCTCCGGGGGAGGGGGAGGGTGTACAAAAACATTCCTTACATAAACTGACTAGGATGACATGACCAGACGCTCCCTCCATGTGCAAAGCTACACTCGAGAGCGGTAAGAACACTTCCTCCACCCCCAGTTTGTGCTGCTTTCAGTTTGTCCAGTTTGCTTCGGAGGATAATAAGAGGTGATTTGGGGACGAAGGGAGTGTGTGTGTGTGTGTGTGTGTGTGTTTTGAGGGGGGGTGGCTGGAGCAAAACTTAGAATCTTCCCTGCTTGGCGTCTCCGATGGCCCCCCAGACGTCAAAGACAAACTCATCGGGAAAGGCGAAGTCTCCGAGGGTCTCGTCTAACGCCATGGCGAATTCATCCGGGTTCTTCTTGTCGCGGCCGACCTCGACCATCGTAGCGGCTGAGAGAGAGCAGAGCGTTTCACTGAATGACTGAAGAGCATCTCAGCGAATACAAAGAGCATTTTGTTGATTTTGAAGAACATGTACAGAAATACAGAAAACTATAGAAAGAAGCTTTGGCTGTAACACGAAGGTTACACATCATTTAACAAATACTTTATGACATCATCATATCAGCGCTCAACCTCGATTTACTGGGTACCGATACGCTTTAGAATTTATTTTAGGATTTTACTGATGGTTGCTGAATTGCGGCTCCAGCTATGAGGCAGAGCACAGCGTCAGGTCGTCAGCAGCTGCTGGCTGCTCCCGGATCAGAACTAAAGCCGACGGGCTCTGAACTCCCTGCCTGAACATCTGAGACTCTCAGAATCTTTAAATCCCTTCTCAAAACTTATCTTTTTATTATCATATATATATATATATCATTTTCATCGCTCTGGATGAATAAATGTTATTATTATTATACTATAAGTCCAATAGTACGACACACAGCTCCGGCCTGCAGAGTTGAGCGGCATTATAAAACAATGTTTGCATAATGAAGCTGTGTGAACATATGTTGGATTATCATACAGTCTGAGGTCACAGGTTGGGCTAAATGAAGCATAAGCACTTTAACTGGATAATAACTCATCTACTCTAAATTAATATTAATAAAGCCACTCAAGACGAATTAGTATGGAAGATATCAGCTCATTTCTTTAAGACCTCTGGCACAAAATGTACCCTTAGCATACAAGCATACAGATTTAACAATTAACCTTAGATAATTACTCTGCTGGTAATGTTGTTACTATACTTAAGTCTGAAAAATATCCTCTCGAGTGAATAACGTACTCGTGATACTTGCTTGTGAATACTTTTACCCACCAAGTTCAGTGTCCCTGATGCCCATGTAGCTCTCCAGGAGGTCGTCCACTTTCTTCACTGCCTTCTCCTCAAATTCTGTTGGCTAGAAAAACCACAAACATCTCAGTTTCAATCTTTCTCTTCCTCAGTTTTACTGTATTTTGTTGCTGTCAGGTTCTTGCCCAACACTTCCCACGATGTTGCACAGTTTCATCTCAAATACGATCAGGGGATCAAGCTGATTAGTGTTTTACTATTCCAGACTTCAGTGATGAGGGCAGACAAATAGTGCATGTGGATTAGGTGAGAATGTGGGCATGAGTATGGAACATCATTTGTGCATCTTCAAAAGAGAGAGCCTTTAAGATGATATCAGCACTAAAACCTCCAGGCAGTCTTTATAATAATGTCACAGTTCCATGTACATCCACAACACCTTACCTCATCCTCGACAGTAGCTGGGCCCTTGGAGCGAAGTCTCAGGGTCCCCCTCCCTGTGCCGATCTTGTTGTCGCTGGCAGGTTTGGCGCCTTTTGACCTGGGCTCAAGCATTTCTGTCCATCAAAAGGGAAACAATATTAGAAAGCACTGTCCCATTGCTGAATTTGCAAATGCAAATTATTCTGTAAATGCACAAAATGATCTTGTGTGTCCCGACCCACACGCTGAGAAACACTGCAGCACAAGCTGGATATGTAGAGGTTACACTTCTTCTGCATCTCGTTTCTCAACTCACCGAAGGCCTTCATGGGCTCCACCAGTTTGAGGGTGAAGGACTTGTCTTTGGGCAGCTCTTTAAGCATGCGTGCGACCTCATAATGCCGTGTCCCGACTATGTTATGTCCGTTAATGCACTCTACGTGGTCGCCCACAGAGATCACCTTCACCCCGTCCACGACACTGCCCTCTTTGATACGCTGCAATACAGAAGAAGTCAGCGACTAATGTAAATAAAAGACAGAGCATGGAACATTTCGTCATACATTTATAAAAGCGCCACACACACACACACAAAAAAGTTTTTTCCAAGATAAAAATCCAGAGCAAAACAAGAGTATAAAACCTCCTGCTGCAATACTTTAGGAGTCTACTGTATGAAACCTCTCTTGTTTATGAGCACACTGATGCGAAACAGCTTGGCTTACAAAAATAGTTATCAAACGGCCTCCATGGAAAGCTAAATGTATTTCTGTACGAGACTTCAAAAGCATAAAAAAAAAGAAAAGGGAACAAACATTTGTGATGCAAATATATCAGCTCCGAGCGTCTGCGCTGCGTTCCCTGGTCTTTTTCTCCAGAGGAAGGTAAAACACTTCTTATGGAACCTGTTCATTTCATAACATCTTC
Source organism: Cottoperca gobio (assembly GCF_900634415.1). Classification (NCBI taxonomy): domain Eukaryota; kingdom Metazoa; phylum Chordata; class Actinopteri; order Perciformes; family Bovichtidae; genus Cottoperca; species Cottoperca gobio. The sequence continues at coordinate 4,981,416 of NC_041371.1, read as the reverse complement.
ATTTATAGACCAAACTATTAATCTAGGAATGAATTTGCAGATGAAAATAACCGTTAGTTGCAGCATCTCTTTGGTAGTTCATGTACCACAACAGCATCACAACACCGAGCTTTAGTCATAAACAATGTCAGATGCAGTGCTGTTCGGGCATCACATGATGGCACATGTGAGCACTTTGTTATGATTCGTAAGATGTCTGAGACAAAATAAGCTCATTAGGCCGGTCTGCATCAACAGAGGCAGAAATACCAGGCTGAATTATGATTTCCACGACGAAAGCAACTTTGTAAAGTTACCTTAAATCATGCAAACAAGTTGATTTACTGTAACTGTACCATAACCAAAACAATAAACATAAGAGAAAATGATTAAATAGAAAGGTTTATTAAAATGAAAAAAGCTATACAGTGTTTACTTATTAAACTTATTATTTACTACTTTACTTGTATAATATAAGTGGTATTAAATGGGAGTAAAGCTGAAAGAATATTGAAAAAGACTATTTGATTAGTTAAACAGAAGATTAATCAATGACACATTTGATCTTTAAGTTCATTTATTAGTTATATAAGTGGTTTTTATGAGTTTCCCTGTGGCTCATATGATTTTAAATTAATTACCTATGTTATATGTGAGCATGTATTTTAACTAATTGGTTATTTGATTAAACTATATTTAGTTTAAACCTACAAACAGCTTACGGTTTAATTCTAAACCTTGATACGGCTTAATTTAGGATATTTGAATGAATAAAATATATGCTAAGAGAGCCACTAGCGTATTGGTACACATGACTTTACAGTACGTTTACCAGATAAGCATAATACAATAAACAAATTAAATTAATTTCATTTCATTCCCAAGCCCTACCCGTGTATTAACGTCTATTTCCTTCAAGGATTCATTATTGTTATTCTGCAACGGAATGCAGTTGAACGCTACACGAGAAAAACGAAACGAAACATAAACAGTAGTGGAATTTGAGGAGGACCTCGACACCCCTAAGAGGTATGAGATAAAAGCTTGATGTTGTTCAGGATGACAAGCTCAGTTTCTTCTGACCTTAATGAACGCGTATCCCGCTCCGTTGTCGGTGATGGTGAGGCCCAGGGCTTCTTCAGATTTAAAAATCTCCACCTCCTTCTTGATTCCTTTAATGTGTGCGAAGATAAAATCCTCGAGGCCGATCTGGCCCCCCAGCAGCTTGTCCATGTCAATTTTGTGGGTGTTGAGGGTGCAGAACATGATCTGTACACACACACACAGACATGAAGCAGGCAGATATAGCTCATTACAAAAAGACGTCAGAATATACACACATTTGATAAGATTGGGCTTAAAAAAGTATTTTGATTATATAAATCAAAGTATTGAATAAAATGAAAAAGGAATTAAATGATAGTAATAAAACTGTGAAGGAAAACCCCAGAATGTCTGAATCTTTTATACCCAATCAAAGAAATGACCCTCATGTGTAGTCACAGCCTGAAAACTGAGCCAGATTCAAAAATAAAAGTGTTTGAGTGCAGATGACAGCGCACTGCCTCAGTTTGCTAAATACAGGACTCATCAGGGAGCTTCGTCTTTACAGCAGCAGCCAAGTTATGCAGTTATGCCCTCTTCGACCCCACAGTGTCATCAGTGTGTGTGTGTGTGTGTGTGTGTGTGTGTGTGTGTGTGTGTGTGTGTGTGTGTGTGTTATAAGCCTTGAGCCTGGGATGAAGCAAACTGGGGGAAAGTGACCTCTCCCTCCTGTGCCAGAAATGTTGAAATCTGGCTTCACACCTCGTGGGCTGCCACGTCTTGGCAGGACAGTACGAGGGAAATGTGATCCCCGGCAACATGATACTCAAGTGGCCTGATTTAACAGCACTTTAAACCGAGGAGGAGGAGACTGCTGGATGTGAATCATTTAATACGCCCCAACTCTCCTAGACAGAAGCTATTAATAAGATCTCAAGTTCAAGTTCTTTATTTATCATATACACAACAATTACACAGAGCAGTCTTTAGCAATGACAAACTTAGGTCTCAGGCTGCCTCCAACAATACCTATTAAATATGTATTCAATAATTATTATATTTAATAATTAGCTGTAGGAGAAACTTTTATTTTTCATATTTCTTTTTATTAATTGTTTAAGATGCATTCTTAATTTATTTTCTCTTTGTCTTGTGTATGTTTATACATACGATGATATAGTTATGCATCGTTTCTGATTCGTGAAAATCGAATAAAGAAAAGTATAAAAAAGAAAAAGAAAATCTAAACATAAAACAGTTCACGTTAAATTAAGGAACAACATATAACAAAAAGAAAATATAAAGTAATTTAAATTAGACAGTAATTGCAAATGATTACACTGAAATTTGTAAACAGGAATATAATAAATGTATCTGCATAATGACTAGTATATATATATATATATATATATATATATATATATATATATATATATATATATATATATATATATATATATACACACACACATACTAGTCATATATATATATATATATATATATATATATATATATATATATATATATATATATATATATATATATATATATATATATATATATATATATATATATATATATACACACATACATACATACATACATATACTGAGAGGCGTGGACAGGAAGCAACAACAGGAAGTGAAAGTATATAAAAAGTAAAGGGATCTATTTCCCCAGATAAACCTACTCAGCTTTGCCCATATGTAACTTCTGTTGTGGAATCGGCTTCCAAGTCTGGCTTTGACAAATACTCAGCCAGGATTTAGTATCGACTTCCGGGTTTTACCACGGTGGAGAGGGATTGATTCGTACTGGCTTATCAGGAGGATGACCTTTGTGCACCAATCAGGCTCTGGCAGCGACGCCTGCCTTGTTTGGGTCGTTTTTGTTCACACACACATTAGCCAACATGGCCTCATGCGTTGCCTTGGGTTACCAGACTATAAAAGAATGAGATTATAATGAAGGGAGGCCACTAGAGGAGAGGAGAAGGCGGTGTCTGAGGCAAGGGAGGGGTGTTCTGTAGCTCAATTGATGGCTCTTTTCCATAACAGTACCCCCTTCCAGGCCAGGGCATTAACCAAGAGTGAGTGGGAGGAACGGCAGCAGACGCCTACACCCGGTTACCAAGGCTGCCGACTGCATAAAGCAGCTCTCAGCACTCCTCTCCTGCTGCTGAGCATACAGCCACAGCGTGTTCACACTGTCGGGTGTAGCTAGGATGCAGCTTCACATGCATTGCAGAGTGACTGCCTCTCCTCTGACAACCTGAGTCACAACCACAGATACAACACCGCCCACTGCCTGCACCACACTGACCACAACCTTGATAACCACATGCAAAAAGGGCAAGTGTAAGGAGAGGCAGTGCAATCTGTTCAACCCAAGACAGAGCTACTCATGGGTCAATGCTTTCAGAAGAGGAAAGAACACAAGGAGAATAATCAGACAAAATCTGATTTAAAATGCAGTTTTGAAACAATATTCATGTATCATTCATTTGTATCAGAGCAGGAACGACTTGTAAACTAATGGATCGATTTAATCGTTAATGCAAAAATGGCAGAAAATGTTTCGAGACACTCAAATATGGAGATTTCCTGTTTCTTTTTTTTTCTTTAATGACATTAAACTGAATATATTTGGGTTTTAGACATTTAAAAAGACATTTAACCTTAGACTTTGAGAACCTGGGCTGGACTATTTTCTGACATTTTATAAAGCAAATGATTAATCTAAAAAATAATCTGCAGATTAATCGATAATAATAAAGTTACCCAGCCTTGCCTGAAACAAAGAATACCTCCATTAACGTCAGAAGAAATTATTATATTTTTATAACATATAATAACTAAGCGTATTATCAGCTCCAGGCATGTTGTATGACAAATAAAAACACTTTTTATAAATAACATTTTGTGGAAAAAACACAAAATGTTCTAGTTAAAAATCCTCAACCCGTAAAAATATAATTGAACGGATGCAACGGATTTGTTTTTGGAAGACTTTTGCGGATAATTCGGCTCCCAGTGAAGCCGATGGTGGTGAAGACAACAACTCCCATGATCCCACGCCACTTCACCACGCCACCAAAACTCCTCTTTTGTTATCGTTTTGATTTAGAGATCGATCACGGCAGAAAATTAAACTGTACCAGTGCACACTGCAACACAACAACTGATAACTGTACTGAAACAATTCACCTTTAGATTGTCATTTTGTTCCTTTTTTATTTGGCCCACAAGTTCCCTAAAAGATGCATTTCAACAAAAGTACATTTAATAGAGGTCTTCAAATCTCCGCCTCTCTACAGCGATCCCTTCTCCTGCCTGTGTTTGTCGAAAGGTCAGATAAATACAGCCTTTAATTGATTCTCCCTCTGAATTATGTTCTGTGCTGTTAAACAGTGTTGACTTGGGAAACCTGTTTCTTTAGCAACTGAACATCTGTCCATTAACAACCTCTTCAACGGATCCTTTAAATGCAGACAAGAGGCTTTTAGAAAGATTAAATAGTGAGCATCATGCTCTCAGAGGGGAGTTACTCATGTGTAACCAGTGGAGTACTCTTTTTCCCATTTCCTGTCCTCATATTCTTTTTGTTCTGCTGTCAGGTGTTTTTAGTAGTTAACAGGGAATGCTGATGTAAGCTGTGTGTTGCTTGTTGTGGTGTGGCTGCGTTTCCAACAGGATATCACATACATCAGCATTTAAGCCAGTGTAATCATTTACCTAATTGCGGATGTGAGATTCTTCAGAATGACAACCGAGGATTTGTTTCATAAAAGATGACTCAAAACCAGAGCTCATTATGAACAGCCTGTCTGCGTGAGCCTCACAAACTCAACCAAGATGTTAAGAAGTTAATGATTAATAAACTCGATTTAGTGCAAACGTGATCCTTGTTTTCAAACACTGATCACATCAATTCACAGTGATAAAAAACTAACATGTAAAGCCAAAACTGTGATGTTCACAGCACACAAATAAATACTAAATAGTAAAATATTAACGCAAAAACTAACAACACCATTTTGCAATAAACAAAGCAAAAGAGAACAGTTTGAACTCAGTGGAATAATAAGACAATTAGTATTTTAAAGCAACTAAAGTTCTCTTTTACATGTGACTTAACAGCCTCCATATGGTGGAAATACTGTACTGTGTTTTTAATAATAATAATACATTTTAAAAAGGAACTAATTGAGAAAATGCTACTAACTATAAGGCTATAGTCAGTTATCTAATATGTGTACAGTACTAGAATACTGTGCAGATACTTAAGACTGAAGTATGTAATAAGTATAGCTTATGTCAAATGTGATTGATTTGTATATGTTCTGCACATTGGGAGAAAACTATTTTACTTGTTTTAACTGAGCCTGAGGTGAAGCTAAGGCTGAAAACTAACCTGACCAGGTAAGGTTATCAAACAGGTTTATCAAACTGAATTTCCTGAGAATAAGCCACAATTACTGAAGTAAGCCTGGCTCAACTGGTAATCTTGCTTTCTGAATGCACCAGAGAAACACTGAAATCCATGAGAATTGAACTACAGATTACTGAATGTGTTGATAAAATAATGCAGTAGTTGCAGCTGTGAAGGACTATTTATAACTGTGATGAGCGGGCGAGAGGTCTGTGTGACAAGCAGAGGTCAAACTCTCTCTGATACATCGCCACACCTATACCAGCTGGTGATGATGACAAATATTGTTCTTTATTTGCCGTTGTTTTGTCTCCACCGTCGCATCGAACCTCAGAGACACCGAGAGAAACCTGAAGTCGACTCGCCTCTGAAAAAACCTGCAGGCTCAGGTGCGGTGACAACGCTTTCCTCTGCATCAGTGCTGGTAAACAAACCATTGAAACGCTAGAAAACCAGATCCAGTCCAGTCAGTGGTGAGCGCACACACACACACACACACACACACACACACACACACACACACACACACACACACACACACACACACACACACACACACACACACACACACACACACACACACACACGGTCTGAACTGTAGCTTCACACACACACACTCCTTGTTAGAGTCAGATTTCTGACACAGGGAAAGTTGTTGCTCATTTGTTTATCATTTTCTGCATGACACAGAAGCCTTTCACAAGAATACTGTTGTGTTTTACATTTTAACATGTGTTTTTCTAACTATTTGGTTTCCATTCACTTCAGTTAAAGTATGAAAATCATTTAGCAGACTCTTTAAAAATTTGAGTTTTGCTGCTTTCATTGTAAATGATGAAAAAGATGAATCTCCTAGGACTGTTTTCAGACGGTTGGTCAGATCAAACAAGCAATAAGAAGAGATCAGCATCATCATTCCTGCACATTTTATAGACTAAAAGAATAATCAAATAATTAAATGTATAGGATAGAATCATATTGTGATGATAAGGACATATTCTGTTTTACTAGATGTTATCCTAATTAATCATTTTGATTCTAATCTCACAAAATGTAAAACTGAAATTCTTGTTTTTTGTACAAAATAAATGTTATTTATTATATACAGTGATACACACTCTACGTTACTCTAAAAATAATAATTTTCAGTTATGGTAGACACTGTCAGAGAAGTATTCATTTAACTATAAGTTAATTATCGCGTTTGCAGTGGTGTTGAACTGGACTGCATTATATCGAGGCGTTATTAGTATATGTTTACACACCCACATTTGTAATTCTATGAATGATGTTGACTTCAGTCACACTGCTACTGCACTGGATTCATGGCTCTCATAAACAGAGCCTTGTGCTCATATCACGAAAGAGGAAAAGCTCACTTAACATTCTCTACAAAGGAATTAATAGATTAATCCAATCTCCAATACACTACACTACTATTAAACTACTACTAGTGAGTGCAAGAGCTCAGCTAATATAAACAGCAGTCTTAAACTTCATCAAATGAGATTATTTCACCTAATCCCCCCCCCCCCCACCCCCCACCCGATTAAGAAATGTCTGGCTGAGAACATGGAAGTACAGCCACCTGCAAACCAGCAAAACAAGATGTGTGGTTCTGTCACACGATCGCAGATATTCAAACTGTATGCAAATGTCTGTGTTTCTGGTGAGCAGGGAGCTCTGACTGAAACAGGTGCACAAGAAGCTAAGTCACAGAGAGCCACACCTCAAACTCGACAGGTGGAGGGGGTCAATAACCAGACTTTGACCGGAGCACATAAAAGATCCCATTTTCTTCATGTGTAGTCAACACTATGTCTCGCTGGCTGAGAGAACATAGAGACTGAATGTACATTACGTATGCTGTGTTAAGCCTTTACTTCTCGTGTATTTGTGCTTAAATCTTTTTTCCACTTAAACAAATTCCTTTCCACTTCCTAAATAAAGTGACCGACTGAGCTTTAGTTTAACGTAAGCACTCGTGTCTAATTAAAAAGGCACAACAATAGATGCTCACATTGAACCCAGACGTGCTTTAATGCAATGTGATGTCTGCTTGGAAAGAAATGTGTCACATATTAGAGGCAATGAGCACAAGGAAGACAATGCCATTGTTCATTACATAATTCATATGAGGCTCAGCCAAGCACTCATGTAACCTCCGAGCCACAGAGAGCCACTGGTTTATGAACAGCCACAGCTCCATGTGCGCCCGGTTTGTCCTCCAGTTTACTCTAAATTCAACATGAAGCAGTTCCTCAATGAGCGTTAATGATTTGTGTTTTCACAGCTGACATCTTAGATTTTATGAGTAGGCGTTTTCCATTATAATCTCCGCTTAGGGGGGTCATATTTTCGGTTGGATTGTTTGTCAGCAGGTTTATGGAACTACTGGCCCTATTTTTGAGAAAGTTGGTGGAAGGGTGTAGCATGGGGCGAGGAAGAAGGAACCCAATGATCAATGGGTGAACACGCATTATCTTTTGCTTGTGGAAACGGCTTTGACAGAGGTCTGCGCTCTCCGAGTGCCCTTCTAGGCAACAGCTGTACATTTATTTAACTACATTTACTGCATTTTAATCAACATGTTGCATAATTGAGTGTTTTAATTTAGCAACCAGGAAGCATGGTTGTGTAAAGTCTGAGAGAACATGTTTTTATCACTTATGTAAGAATTGTTTCCATGCTGTGATATACTCTTTACTCTTATTTAGGTGTGACAAAAGGAAATTAAACCAGAAAAGAGGGAGACAACATTTAAATAAACAAGAAATATTTAAACTGATAGCATAAACCGCAATATCAGCCTAAACTGAATCTGTAATTTCACACTGATTACATTAAATAGTGACTGATTTCTTATTTAAAATGAGACCACGTATGGCTTAACAGTTTAATTTAAAAGCATCCTCGACTATATCCTCTCTGGGATGTGTCAGAAATAAAAGCTTTATCTTGATATTGAAGTCTCTGGTTCATATTTAATCTTATTCTTATATTATTTACAGCTGTTTGCGAGATGTTTTAATATGTACATATGTAATTATAGTACTTAGACATAAAGATTCAAGTCTATACAAGCAGATGGCACATTCAAAACATGTCTAATGCTCAGTGGGAAATTTGGTCTTTTCAGCACATTTTGAGAGCAGACTGCATTTGACAGTTTTGTAATGAAGAACATGTCGAGTACTAAACTTCCTCTGCACCCTCAATACTGAGTGAAATGTGTCCGAAGCCTTGAGCATCAAAAACTATCAAGTATTATAAAGTAAAATTGGCATCAAATGCTTTGCCAGAATTATTGTGCATTGTTGTATTTAGGTAGCCTAACGTTCCTGTTCGGCTGCTTGTGTTACCACATTTAACACTAATGCAATCATAAGTTTGCCGTGTTTTAAGCAGAACATTATGTTTATATTCCTCAAAGAAAAGTATTGAACACATTATTGTTCTGGTATAGGTTCAGAAACGTGGGTATCACACCGGTATTGAAACACTAGCCAGCAGCAACCGTTTGTTTTATTATCAATTAACCTGATTATTATTTTCTGAATTACTCGTTTTCTCTATTAAAATGTGCGAAAATAGTGAAAAATGCCACCACATTTTCCCAGAGTCCAAGTTAATGTCTTGGAATCAAAGTTTGACTGACAATCATCCAAAATCCAAAGAAAAAGTATTTATTTTTTATTTTTTAATAAAGAAAAGAAGCAAATTCTCCAATTGGAAAAGCTGAAACCTGAGAGTAAGAGAAAGTTGTGCTTCAAAATGTAATAGATTAATAACACCTTTGGTAGAATGAGAAAAAAGTATAATTTGGTTATCGTAACGCACCAGTACACAGCCTTACTTAAAGGTTTTCAGAAATATTTTGACTTGTTGGGAAATAACACAGCTTTCATCTAACAATGACCACTTTTACTCTGTGCCACAGAGGTCACGTCCAGTCAACATGGGCAGCAGAGTGAGGTTTGGTGGTGTTTATGCAGGGAGGAGGCCCTGGGCAGAGCTGCTCCCCTGAGTCCTCTGGGACAAGTTATCTGGTTAGATTTGAGGCGATGCCCACTGAGCCGGACGTGAGGGACTTCCTGTGGTAAAAACTGTGGAGTACAACAACTCACACTTCATCCATCTGCATCTGTCTTTGTCTGTGTTACTATCTATGCCACATTTCTGACTAGGCCAGTATCCTCAGTGGCACACGTACTTTCAACACCAAAGAATGTGAAATAACTGCTGGAGAGAACAAACCGATATGTAGAAATTTGGGTTATTTCTCTTTTGCTACCTGCTTCAAAGCATTATTTCAACAGGAACGTTTGCAACTACACAAATAAACACCAATGTGATTCTTTACTGATCCCAGTACTATAGATCCTCACAAAAAGGGCTACAGAACTAGGGATTTTATTGATACCAATGGCATTATTGATTCTGCTTATTGGTGGTGCTATTTCCATTATAACATAGGATATTTAATTTAAGGTGCCGCACAGTTAGGAAGCAGTGGCACTTTTGCGTACTGCGCAGAGTGTCAAACACATTGCATTCCTGAAATGTAAGCCTGTTTTGCGTCAAAAGACATTTTAACACATTGCTGGTGTTTCCAACCTTCATTGAAATTATCCTTTTACGGACAATTTGGAACCGGTTCTCAACTGAAACCGTTTCTCGATTCCTATCCCTATACGGAGCAGTACTCCTCGAGTTGTCACAAGATCAATGTCTTGCTCAAAGACACTTAAGCAGCTTGCAGACATGAAGGTTTGAATCCAGTCTTCCAGACACAAGTAGCTGAAAATCAGCCGAAACTGTTTAGTTGCTCTACTGTGCTTGTTGTTATGAAGAAGAAGAAAAACACAGTCAGGCAGTTTTTCTGCTAAAACAAGTCGAGACAGAACAGTCCTAATGAGTGTTACTAATAGGCATGATGGAACAAATACCCATAGATAAATGGCTGGTGTCCCATTCAGAGTGAATAACAGCTGAGTTGAAGCCTCATTACGGATATCTTCTACCATCAAATAACCAGAAACACTGTGGCCAGTTTCAGGGAAGCTGCCTTCCTCTTATCACATCTTTTTTGTGAAGTCCTGTATTGTTTGCTTAACTGTGTACCAATGCCACCGAGAGAGATTTCTATCCAATTATTGCACTTGTTGAATGAAGCAATTGTATCTGTGAGCTTCAAGAGGGGGAAGGAAGTTCACGTCTGCAGCTCTTAGAGCACTCCAGGCTGATAACAGGCTGCCCCGCCGGC